>NC_056745.1:1246851325-1246853825 GCF_019279795.1 Protopterus annectens
AATTTAGTGTTCATGTATTCCACTAGATGGTGATGTTGTGCTGCTGTTATTTTATTTTTACACTTGTATTTTAATGGAAAGTTTATTTATGAATGTTTTTAACATGTATTTATTATATGTATTAAACGAGTTTACATATATATTTATAATGTATTTATAGGCAGTAATAGGAAATTTTATGTATTAATATTTGTGGTTTATTTATTAACTTATTTGACTAGTTACAAAATCCATTGGTTGATATTGACAAGTTTTTAGTGGATAATTAGCCTGATTTGGAGGGAACTTTGGGATATATATACATACAGACTCAAAAGTTGTTTCATTGTGTATTGACAAAGTTGAAGACGAAAACGTCCTGTATGCGTTCTGTTTGGTGTGTTTTACTGACTTCGCTGATTAAATTTCAATTTCACGTACTCCAAGGACTGGATTTATTTGCGCTTGGTGGACTGTGGTGGATCTGTCTGTTTATATATATATATACATACACACACACACACACACACACATATGTATATATATATATATATATATATATATATATATATATATATACATATATACACATATGTGTATATATATATATATATATATATATATATATATATATATATATATATATATATATATATATATATATATATATATATATATATGTAGATATATATATATATATATATATATATATATATATATATATATATATATATATATATATATATATATATATATATACCTATATATATATATATACCTATATATATATATATATATATATATATATATATATATATATATATATATATATATATATATATATATATATATATATATATATATATATATATATATATATATATATATATATATATATATATATATATATATGGGTCTACTTCATTTCACTGACACTTCATTTCACTGACAGTTCATTTGACTGACAAGTATTATTAGCAAGAAAATGAAATATGCCCCCTTCCCCACTGTAGTGCGACCCTGGAGTTAGAATATATAGTTGGGGGGTGAAGCCCCCCCACTTACTTTTCTTTTACTAAGCAATATTATATCAAAACTTAACAATATCATATGAAATGAAGTGGGGGGCTGCGCCCCCCACACCCCCCGATGTGGGGGGCTGTGCCCCCCCCAACTATATATTCTAACTCCAGGGTCGCACTACAGTGGGGAAGGGGGCATATTCCATTTTCTTGCTAATAATACTTGTCAGTCAAATGAACTGTCAGTGAAATGAAGTGTCAGTCAAATGAAATTTCAGTGAAATGGGGTCAGTGAAATGAAAGTCAGTGAATTGGAAGTTAGGTGAAATGAAGTAGACCCATATATATATATATATATATATATATATATATATATATATATATATATATATATATATATATATATATATATATATATATATTATATAATAAATGGTCGACATGTTAAATGTTCAACCTACAAAAGATCAACAAAAATATGTGAAACATTCATAATAATGACAAAGCAAGTTTTCAAAACACAGTGCATTTCCAAAATGAATGCTAACATGAGAAGCAAGCAACAAAGATCAACAAAGTAGAGATAGTCAGAGAATATGATAATGCAAAAAATAGCTAAACCATTAAGAGTGAGTCACTTGATAAGCCATACAGGCAATTATGCATGAATAACATGTAGAGAAAGAAATAGTTAATTGTACAATAATGAAACTTATAAACAATTAACATTAATATTAATTATAAAAGGCTAAACAAAAAAAAGGTATGATAACAACAATATTAAGATATATGGGATATGGTTAATAGGGAAGCACTCTTTTTCCAAAAAAAATAAGGTTATGACTACATAATATTTCACTGTGAAGTGAGAGTTTTCTCTAATTTCATATCCATCCCTATTACACTGGAACACTTCCTTATAAAGGTATGTGGGTTCCAAGAAGATAGAAAGGAAGGGGGTTTCCATTGAGAAGTTATGTACAGTCTGCTGACTACTGAAATTTGTAGAAGCCAGATTTTTGGAATTCATTTAAATGTATCTCCTGAGGGATGTGCCCTAAGATCCAAATATCTACCCTTAGTAGGGATTGTATATAGAAGAATCATATTAGGTTATTCACTAGTATTGTTCCATAAAATTCTCACTCATGAACATTCTCTGAATTTATTATGTTCATTTGTTAGAAGGTCTAGACATTCCAAGGAAATGCCTGATAAATGATAGCCTTTCTCCACCATATGCAGTGGGGTCCAAAAACCAGGATACAGCAACTTCAGTTGATGCAGGAGTAGTCTAGGGGTAGTGGATAATTACTTAATAGCATCCAGCTGTGCTGAGGGCAAAATATATGTGGTGGTAGAACTAAAGCTATTAATAGGACTAGTTAACATCTTGCCATGTTCAAAAAGTGTTGGTTTAGAAAGTATCAAATGTTCTTTTAACCATAACCCCACCACACATATAGTGACAGTGTTACATTTTTTATGTAAGGTAAGGT